>NW_026866000.1:0-10761 GCF_026571515.1 Ruditapes philippinarum | reverse complement strand
ATTCTCCCCCCCCCACTTGCACTTAGATTTTATGTTAAAGAAATGTTGTTGGTTTTTTTTTGCTTTAAGTTACTCATAAATGTGATATATAATATACTTAAAATATTTGTTACTTATTATCACCTGCATCATGTTTGACAAGATTCATAACTCTAGAATGAATATTTCGAGAGTTATTCCCCCTTTGAATTTGGATTTATTTGATAGAAATTATTATTTTTTGTTCTAACTTCCATATTTTTTAAAGGATTTACATAAAGCTTTAAATTTAAGTTTCATATTGACTCTCATTTAATAATAATATGCAAGGTGTCAGTATTTTGAATTATCTTCCTTTAAAACTTAGAATTATCTTTACTTTTTGTTACAACTTCATTTCTTCAGGAATTTAATTCAGACTTCGAAAATATGTTTATTATCAACAACTTTGTCATATTAGTGCTAAGATTTATAATGCTAGCTCCTGTATTTCAAGAATTATCTTGTTTGAATTTGGAATTAAAATATTTGTAAGTAATATTTTTAGTCCCCTACCGGTTTAACCGGAGGGGACTTTAGGTTTACCCTCCGTATGTCTGTCCGTCTGTCTGTCCGTCCGTCCTTCTGTCCGTCCACAAAACTGGATTCCGCGATAACGCAAAAAGTACTGAAAATATTTTTATGAAACTTGATATATGGATAGATGGCAGTATGGAGATAATGCACGTCTTTTTTTTTTCTTCCTATGTTGAAAATTCTGGTTGCTATGGCAACAAATAGTCTGAAAATATGGCAAATTTAACACATAAACTGGATCCAGTGATAACTCAAAAAGTACTGAAAATATTTTTATGAAACTTATATGAGTAGATGGCAGTCTGCAGATTATGCACATCTTTTTCCTTTCTTCCTATGTTGAAAATTCTGGTTGCTATGGCAACAAATAGCCTGGATTTCAAGACTTCTGATTTAATTTTTTTCAGCTTTTTCACTATAAGTTCTTAATTTCTTAAGGTGTTTACTTCAAACTTTAAATATAAGTTTCTTGTCATCAACCACATCATATGTGACAAGGTTTACAACTCTAGCACAAAAATGATCAGTATTACCTCCCTTGAACTTAGATTTTTTATGAAAAAAAATGTTGTCTTTTTTTAATAACTTCTTTATTTCCTAATGTATCTACTTCAAACTTCATATATATGTTTCTTATTATCACTCAACATTTTTAAGAAGGTTAAATACTCTAGCAAGACTATTTCCTGAATTATGTCCCCCTTGAACTTGAGAAATTGGTATTTTTTACTCCAATTTCTTCATTCCTTATAGGATTTACTTTAAAATCCCAAATCGTAATAATATGACAAGGTTGTATAAACATAATTGCCTTACTAGGCAGGGAAACTTAACACATTACTGTGAAATAGACAAACTTAGAACTCAAAAGATTTAAGTTCATTCATGTCATTCATTCACTTGTAAAATTGAAATCAGAATGTTGCTGGGGTTCTAACCGGTAGGGGACTTATGGATTACTTGCAATACTATGATAATTGCTTGTTTAAGCATTTTATCTTTGTTATTATATATGGTATCTACTCTAGACTTAAGACAATAGTCCTTTGTCATTCAATCGTGTATGGCAAGGTTCATAATTCTAGCATCTTAATATCAAGAGTTATTTCTTCTTATAACTCATAATTTTACTTTATAAACTTTAGATAATTTTTGCCTCATCACTTTTCTCACAAAGGAACACTCATACTTTTCCAGTAGAACATAGAAATGTCTGTTTATTTTTCATTGACATGATCACATGCATATTACGTGGTGCAAAATATAGAACATTTGAGTTGTGCTTCCTTGATGTTGATACAGAAATATTTTTATAATTCATAACAGATTTTTTTTATTAGTTTTGTCTTCCTTTTACTACTGTGTCCAGTATTGAATTAGTCAAGCTTCCCTGTCTCCTGTGACAACTCTTGTTTATTGTATAACTTTTATTTCCTCACAAATGTACTTCAAATTTCAAAGTTAATGTTCATTTTTAACATTCCTGCTTCATATATATGATTTTTTCACTTTCCTTCTTATTACTTTAAATAAATGTTGCTGGTGTTCTAATCAGTAGGGGACTGATTATAATTGTGATCACTCAAAATGTAATGAAAACATTTTATGCAACCTAAAATATAAGTAAATTGCAGTATACATAGAGATTATACACATCATTTTAATCTTGAATATAGGGAGTATTTTGAGAGCTGACCTACTCAACAAGCGTCTGTGATCTTGTTTAGATTTCTGATTCTTGTTTTATATGTTTTTTCACTATAACATATAAGTTATCTATTTCTAAAGGTATTTACTTAAAACTTGAAATATATGTTTCTGATCATCAACCACATCATATAAAACAAGGTTTACAACTCTAGCACAAAAAAATCAGAATTACACCCTTGTAAAAACTTTCATTGTTTTTTTTTTCCTTTTTTATTTTTTAAAGCGACATGCCTCCAGATGAGCGAAAATATTTCAGTAAAATCAAACTTGAGATATATGTAAAAAGTAAAAATATTCAAGATTCAAGTAATAATTTACAAGTGATGTGCGATTAATGTCCATTAATGTTTCATCTGTTCTGAACCGGGGAGGGCCGACCGCTAATGTTGTAAGAACTTGGGCCCAACCCGTTTGCTTTTGCTGTTTATAATACATATGAAACTTGTATCTGTATTGTATATACATGTATATAGCAATAAAATATGATTAAACTTAGATAAATGTCTGATTTTTGTGTCGCCTCTACGGAGAAGTGGCGACATATAGGGATCACTTCTCCGTCGTTTGTCTGTCAGTCCGTCCGTCCGTTACAAAACTTGTCCGGACTACTCTTCGTAAACTACTTGTGCAATTTCATCCAAACTTTACAGGAATGATCAGTACCAAGTCCAGTTGTGCATATTGTCAGCATTTTCCGGTTCAATGATTTTTGTCAGAGTTATGGCCCTTTAATAATTTTTAATTTTAAAGTTTGTCCGGACTACTTCTCTTATACCACTAATGCAATTTCAATAAAACTTTACAGGATTGATCTGTAGCTCAAGTCCTTGCGCATTTTGCAGGGGTTGAATGATTTTTGGCCGAGTTATGGCCCTTTGATAAAAAGGTTTTTTTTTCTGTGTGTTGCCAGATACACAAAGTTATTTACATGGGCTGTAAGTGCCATTGATAATGTGTAAATTGCTTCCTTTAGGTTATTTCACTAAATAGTACTTTTAAACACATCCTAAAATTTTCATGACAACTAGCATTAATCTGTAGGCGCACTGCTTTAATGTATCTACTTCAAACTTCATAATTATGTATGTTTCTTATTATCACTCAAATCATTTGTAAGAAGGTTCATTACTCTAGCTAATATGTTCCCCTTGAAAAAAATTTTTTTACTCAAACTTCTCCATTCCTTAGAGGATTTCATTCAAAGGTTGATAAATCTAATTTCCAAAATTATCTCCTCAGACTTTAAATTTTTCTTTTTTTCTTTTTTGTTTTGGGTTTTACGTCACATCGACACAGTAGAGGTCATATTGCGACGTTCCAGCTTTCTTGGTGGAAGACCCAGGTGGGCCCTTCTGTGCTTTTATTTCAGGCATGAAACGGGGGCATGAAGTAGAAACACCGGCGTTTCCGTAAGCTAGCTGGGATTAGCTTCCTACATGAAAGAATTTCCAAATCCCTGTTCGGGATTCGAACCCACAAGCGGTGAGGGGCAAGTTGTTTTGAAGTCAACGACCTTAACCACTCGGCCACGGACCCCCAAAATTTTTCTTTCATTCTCACTGTAACTTTCTTATTTCTTTGTGGATTTACTTCAAATTCAAAAATATACATTCATTATTTACATCATATGTGATTAGATTTATAAGTCATGGGTTTCCATTGTAATCATTTTGAGTATGGCAAAATATGAAGTGTCATAACTATCTTGTTTCAAAGAACCTTGAAAATCTAACGATTATATTAGTAGTATCGGCTACATGTTTAACACAGTTATTAAGTTGCCATTTAAACAGTTAGCAATTTTCGTGCCCCCCCCCCATCCGTTCGTTCTCTTTTTGTGTCCATCCATCTGTTGGTTCTCTTTTTGTGTTGCACGTAGCTCAAAAAAGTATTTGACCTAGTGTTATGAAACCTTACAGGAATGTTGATCTGCATGTGAAGTTGTGCACCTGGGTATTTTCATGTGGATATTTTTAGTATTTTTAGAGTTATCGCCATTGAATTAGTAAAAATGTTCTAATTTTCAACTTGTGTCGCACGTAACTAAAAAAAGGATTTGACCTAGAGTCTTGAAACCTTACAAGAATGTTGCTCAGCATGTGTAGTTGTGCATGTGGGTATTTTGTGTGATATTTTTGGTATATTTAGAGTTATTTGACCAAGAGACATAAGATTGACAAATCGGTGAAGTGTGGGGAACCTGTGTCCTATGGACACATTTCTTGTTCTAACTGTGACACGCCTAATTGTAAGAAGAGATCCAGTTAATTGATAAGATTTTTTTCTTACAGGTACATTTGATGTACATGTAAACAATCTTATTGCGCCACACCCTTCAAGGGCTACAAGAACAATTTATCACGAACATGTGGGTAGCCTGACTGATTCGTTTAAAGAAAATGATAATGGACAGCTTGTTATAATGATTGGAATGCTGACATTCGGACAGAGAATTTGCATATAGATGGCTCCACAAAGATCGAAATACTTGGAGGCAACCACACGAGACAGGCCCTTCAATCTCTAAATCAGAGAGGTGTACTGACATGTCAATTGGTTAAAGTAAATTTATACAGACCTCTGCCATTGACTGCAGCCCTTGCCATAGGATACCAACATAATGCTCTACTTCATGAGAAAAGAAAACCCCTATCCTTCATAGATAAAGTGCGTCTAATGAGACAATGCAGGCCAGCACACAACATGAGTAAAACCCAGTTAAATGAATGGAAAGATATGCTTGTGACAATCTTCCGTGCAAAGGTAAGTCTTTTTTATTGTAACCCTTTCTTAAGATATCATTTACTAAACCAATAATTCCCTTTCTTGTTCAAATAGTTAAAGGTAAATGTAATGAAATTTGCCACTTATATATGATATTCTATAAATTATTGCATATGATATTCAGAGTAATTTTTTCAATGTCTTGAGATATACAACACCATCTGAAAAAAATTTAGAAATAGGTCTTTTACCGCTGGTCTTTTATTAGCTCACCTGAACTTGCTCAGGTGACCTTTAAGGATCGTTGAATGTCTGTCGTCTGTCCACATTTGTTTGTTAACACTCTGGTCACATTTTGCAGCAATCTTTATGCAACTTTGTCAGGATGCTTGGCTAGTTAATTGCTTGAATGAATTTGAACATGGGTTATCTCGGATGAAAAACTAGGCCACAGGAGCTTAAAGTAGAAAAAATTTTGTTAACACCAGTGACTAGGGTTTTTATCTAAACATTCTGGAAATAATCAGAAAGTTTATTTTGATGACTTCTAGGGCTAGTTCAAATATGGGTCACCTGGGGTGAAAAACTAGGTCACATCGCCCAAATATGGAAAAACCTTGTTGACACTAATGGTCACACTTTTGACTCAATTATCCATACTTAATGAGGATGCTCGTCTAGGTAATTGCTCAGAGGAGTTCGAACATGGGTCATCTTGGGTGAAAAACAAAGCCACGGGAGCTATGCATATAAAAATCTTGTTGACACTCAAATGGCTACTGTTTGGTTCCAAATATTCTGGAAATTGGTCTGCAAGTTTGTATTGATGATATAATGGTCAAGATTGAAAATGGGTCTAGGTCACACTGCCCGAATATTGAAAAACCTTGTTAATACTCTAGTGGTCACATTTTTTATTCTAAGTAATTGCAGTTTGATTGGACAGGTGAGCGATCTGGGGAGATCTTGGCCCTCTTGTTTTACATAATTATACTTTATTCTAAGAAACACTGTGTGAATTGTAGAATAGTTTTAACCAATATATCTCAGTATTTATATGAAACTGGCCATGGTTAACTTGGGTATTTTTATATAACTGCTTTGATTAAAAAGTAATATGCCAAACGGTGAAGTTCTGGCTTAAATTGGATTAGACAATGAACTCGCAATTTGTCATTGTGTTCTTGCATTGTTCATGTTAAATTGTTATGAGAAAAGGTACACTTGCTGATTAATTAAATCAAAATTTAAATTGCCTCCAATTTTTTTTCCTTTGCAGTATAATAGATTTAGTGCCTGAAATGGCCAAAATACAATTATAATATCATATTATTATGAAAACGTATGGCTAAACCAGGGTCTTGAGATTTCATAAAACTCTTGTTACATGTATTTTGCAATGGTAATATTGATAGTTCAAACATTTTTTCAAAGGTGAACAAATTTAAATGTTTAATAGAGTTTTCTTATAATGAATGAAGATATTAGTCCTCAGACATGTCAGTCATATTTTTGGATAATATTCCAATTAAGTTGTCAACAACAACAAATTTGATATAAATACAAAGTTTACATTATCTGTACTACTGTAACAGATGAAATAACCCTTTAGAGCAATACATTCATCGTGAATTTTCTGAAAATAATCGTTTTGATAGCCAAAGTTAGACTTTGGATAATAGGAGAAAAAAGGAACAACTAGATGAAAATGAATGTATATATATGGGTTCTTTGTTTCTAAATTCGGGGTATCTGACTCATTTACAATGCGGAAGACATCATTGGCATTTATATTTTCTATGGTATTGAGGTCATTCTTGTTATGTGCCTTATTGAAAGTATGCAAAACAATTTCAAGGTTTTTTTTTTTTTTTTTTTGACAGGACCGTAGGAAAATGATGGCGGGTTACCAACAGCACATGCATATGGCAAGGTTATCGGATGAAATCTGGACAAAACTTTTGAGGGCAACAGAAAAGGTAACAGCTGTAAATGAGAAGTTTTTCAGACCTTTAATGAGGATAGATGATGACGAAAAAATTAAGGAATGCCTCGACATCTTGATGGAAGAAGGAACAAAGGTTTTTCATAAGAAAGTGTAAGTTTTTGAATTTTTTTTTTTCATCTAATATTAAATGTTCATTATAACTTTAGAATTTTCATTGTCAGTTATTGGACATTCTACATTTTTGTGTCGACTGCTACTGAGTAATGGTGGCATATAGGGATCACTTGTCGATCCATATGTCTGTCACAAAACTTGTCCAATTCTGCTTCGGAAATTGACTATCATGAGGTGGCACATTTGATCCTTTTTTTTGCCCTTTTTTTTAACCCGGGATTTTCCTTTTAAACCATTTTTGGGAGATTTTTTAGCAGCTTTCCCCCCCCGATAAGCAAAAGTTTGTAAAGGAACAGGGGGTAATTTTTTTAAAGACAAATCTTTTAAAAAGCCCGTAAATTTAGTCTTAATATTTGCATTACATATTTTTTTGATTATTTAAAAATTGTAAATATGGTTAAAATTTTGGGGCCTTTTTTAATTTAGTAAACCCGGGAAAAATTCCCTTCTAAATTTTATAGTTAAATTTAACCCAGTTATTGCACAAGGTTTTGAAAACTTTTTCACTATAGGGCCGGGGTCTTTCTTTTCTGAAACTGTTGTTTTTTTTGGTTTGTAATAAATATTTAAAAAAAATATCATATTCTTTTAAGATTTGAAATTTTTTAATTAACTTGTTAAATAAAACTTTGCTTGCTAGAGAATCGCGTGATATAATTTTTATTCAATTTCAATAAGTTATGAATTAAACATACACTCGTATCCTTATTATCTATGACAAATTTATATTTTTTTATTATAGAAAACAATTCATTGATGAAGGATGTGTAAAATCCAAAAAAGACAAAACAAGTGAGTTTTATCTTAAATGGTACTGTATATAACATAACAATGATAGAGTGTGCTGTTACACCTTTTATTTTTACAAAAGGATGTGTAAAAGGGACATTTAATATCATAAATGTTTTATATGTTTTCCTACAAATCAGGATATAGGAACTAATTAGCAGTAAGGTATAGGATCAAGACTTTTGTCAACAACTTATCCAAAAGTTAAACAAAATCTTACAATTCAATGAAATGGAAAAAAATGGTGCCCCAAAATGGAGTTATTGAATTAAGTGTTAACTTTTTCAAAGTTGGTTTATAGCTTTTGCTTGGAGATATTGATGTAATGAATTCTCAAATATATTTTTTTTTCTGTTTCAGACTGAACAACCAAATGTAGAAACACCAAACGAGAGAGAAGACAGTATTGTGTTGAAAAGAAAGTACCTTACTCTCAAGGTAAGCTTCATTCATTTGAAACACAAGGTTTTGAAACTAAAAAAAAATCTTTGGAAATAACCCAAATGGCTACAGCCTAAAAATTAAGCATAAAATATTTTCTAGTAATTACCAAGTTTGTTCAGGGGGGGGGGGGTGATTGATTTTCCTTTTTATATTATAAAAACAAAAAAGGCTTATTTTAAATAACCGGAAGAGCTAAAGCTTACATGAAACATCTATTCGTGAGTGCTTTCCAGTTTAAAAAGATCCCATGCTATTGATTTTCATTATATGCATACAGTTACAAAAAAAGATCTTTTAAAAACCCAAATTGATCAAGTTTTCTGACATGTATGAGAGATTTAGGGTCATTATGGTCCTCTTGTTTTGTACAATGGCAGTTTCCATGGTAGTCGCATATCTCAAAACTGTGGAAATAGCCACACTGTTATGGGGTGAGTGGGGTAACACATGCAGATTGATCAATGTGGTCATACTACATGTACTAATGCTAGTTGAAATCTTTATCTGGTGTTCTCATTCAGAACATTTAGAAATATTTATTCTGTATTAATTACTATTTGTTCTGTAGCCGAAAAAATTATTGTTCATGCCCTTGTGGATTTTATTAAATAGGAATACTGATTAAAATTAATATAAAGTAAATTTTGATTTAAATATGAAAAATAATTACATTAAAATTAACATGAGTCATGAAACTAACACACACGGTAAAAAAAAAAAACTGTATCTGTTTGAAATGTTCAAAATTGAAATAATGTATAAATTTATTTCTTTTTTTTGTTCAGGAGAAGCATAGCAGCTTGCTGCACGAATTTGAACAAATTGCAGAAGAAAACAAGCGTTTGAAAGAGAGTTGGAGAACATAAAGGCAGCTGGTAGTTATATACAAACTTTTTCATGTCTATAAATTTTTTTAATTATTTATTTTTGTTTCTTAAATTTTCATGGTGTTTATTAAAATTTTGTTGGCAAGGAAGTTTTAAAAAAAGTGTTTGAACTTAACTAGTTCTATACACCAGAAAAAAATAAATATGTTAATTTCGGCTTAGTACACCATATGATTTCAATATGTTAAACTTTTATTTCATGGACTACATGAAAAACATGTAAACAATGATATAAATGTACATATATTATCATAGTTTACATTGAATAAATTATCAAGTCGTTTGCTAGATAATAACCAAACATAGCTTCATGTAAAGTTTTATTATTATTTTAGAAGATTTAATCTTCTTTTAAATATTTTTATTAACTAATGATCAAAGGTATGTCGTACGTTGTAAGGAAAAGATGTGTGATATGCTTACTATATTGGTTATCTTACAATATTACAAGATCAATGCTCAAAGAAAATAAAAATATTTTTTATAATACTTCTTTCGGCAGTAATGAAATAATTTTAGCTCAACTTTCCTAGTCACCCAAAAGCCGGCATTCCATTGCGAACACCATTAATGTTAAAGTTTGTGCAGCAACTGAAGAGTTTCAAAGTCCATTTGACATATGGCTTTGGAACTTTGCACACTTGATCACCATCATGTCTCCACTTGTACTTCAAGCATTTTGACTGAGAATTGTTTAGCGTGCTTTCCTACTTTAATGTGGCATGAGTTTCTTTCTTGAAGTTAGCTTGAAAGATTGAAACAGATCTTTTTCAAATTATGGAAGGGGCCAACTATGCCCTGTTATACTTTTGTCTTTTTGTAAAGGAAATGATTCCATAATATCGTGGTAATTATTTTACATTAGAAAGTTGCAAACAAACAATTAATATTTACATCTGTATTTTCCTAAATGAGCTCAAAGATTTATCAATTATTTATCCAAAATATTTTTGTTTGAAATAAAGTTTATAATTTTCAGCAGAATCAAAAGGGAAGAAGAGAGTTAGGGATTCAGATGATGTAAGTTTGTTCTACTTGTATGCAATTGAATTCTTACAGCATTTGCCTGTTGCAAATGTTGTACACAATATTTTTTTCTTTTATATTTACTAGGGATGGCAACGAGTAACGCTAAGCCAAGTACTCCATCGAACATTCGGTTATCAGTTAACAAAATTGATATTCTATTACTCGGAAAAAATATATAATTTATATTTTTTTTACCATTTAGAAAGATTGGGTGTGTCCAATTAGTTCAGAAATAAGGAGATATGCATGTATTCTTCATTAAATACCAGTTAAATGCAATCACATCTTTCTTGTAGAGGTACGAAATGATATCATAAATTCAAATCGAGACTATCAACAGTTTGACACGCGCACCTTTGTCACTTATGTCATCCAGCTCTTATGATATTCAGTTACCTTTTATTTTGTAACAGTTTGTAGCGGGTTACTCAAGTATTGATTTTTGTATTCATTGCCATCCCTTATATTTACAAATTGAAAGAGATTAATTATTAAAAAAAT
>NW_026865999.1:0-33789 GCF_026571515.1 Ruditapes philippinarum | reverse complement strand
ATTTAGCAGTGTCTTACCAAGTAAAATCTATATTCCAGCCTATCTAAAGATGAGATTTACATTATCTCTTTGTTTTATTAAGTCTTAATTCTAATATGAAAGATATTCAAACCCTTAACCTGCTAAAACAGGAAGTGATTGCCCTTTTTACGCCAGTCTAGAGCCTGGGCTGCCTGCACATCTGTGCAACCTTGCCAGGTCCTATACAGTTTGCAGCTGGATGGATTATTCCAATTTCTAAGCAGGGCAAATCCATTATGAAAATTCCGCGTAAAGCTGCTAATATGTTATTATTTTAAAGTGTTATTTTTTTCATTGTTATCTTATTGGCTTTACTTTCTACCTCAGCTTAAGTTTGTACATGTATACTTATTTAATAATGAGATTATTAGCGTGAGAGTTAACCAAAGAGAATACGAGATATTGTCAGATTTTAACTGCTTTTGTTGTCTGTAATATGTTAATATAGTCTTGAAGACAAATGTTCAATAAAACTGATGGAACTTAAGTGGCTTGTTGCTCTTTTTTATTTGAAACTCTTCCTTAAAATTCAAGAAAAATTTAATTTTGTATCATCAACACTGCAAAAAGGAGTTTTTCCACAGGGTGAGCCTTTGGTGACTGTTACATCATGACACTAAGATGCTTACAAACAAGTTAGTACTTTTCCTACTGTATGCTTTAAGTTAACAAATTTTTTATTAAGAGCAAGATAAAAGTTTCAATAAACGGGACCAAATGGTATTACAGAGTGTAAGGAGCAAGTATAAATGCTACACAGAAACTGTTCAGTATATACGAGAGAAAATAAGAAAGATAAATACAGATTTTTCTAAGCCTTTCAAGAGCTATGTACAATCCTATCTGAATACATGCGATGTTATAATCCAATAGTTCTATCACATTTAATATTTAGCTGCCATCAAATTTCCTAAAGTATTACATTACTAATGGGAGCAATGGCACTAAAATATTTTTATATCATTAAAAACAACAACAGGACTTTGATAAACTTCTTGTCCAAACATCTAACTTTCTATAGTTATATTTAAATATTTTCTGTAACAAAATCTGTTCCTTTCCATTTAACAGTTACATAATACTAGTATTACTACTAAACAGTTTTATTGCAAATATTATCTCCCAACCCTTTCCACACCACATCTCTCCTAATAGAGCTGTTAAAACATTTGGTTAACTTTTATATTATTTTGTCAAATAAAATTAAAAAACATTTAATTTTCCAAATTCATTCTGCAAATTCATTGACAAAAGCTTCTTTTTTATCTTCACTACGGGGAAGTTCTAAATTTTCTAATTTCTATTTCTATGTGTAACATTTAACTGTACAAAATGTGTTTCAGTCTTCAGGGGGGACAACTATGTATGGCTGATGTGGTACACATTTCAACTTCTCATGGCACATTTGCACCCATTTAGGTTTCACAAACACAAGATTAGGGTTCTCTGATAATGCCTGAAAAAGAGCGAAAAAGGAATAAGAATATTCATCAATTCAAATCAAAATGTTTGCTTTTAGAGTGTTCACAGTCCTTATAACTTGCCAGTGTTACCAGACATTTACATGGGTACAATTCTTCGGGCATTTGCCTTAAGTTCAGAGGTTTTTCTTACTCTTGAAAGCTCTCTTTTCCTTTATAAAATCAATTGAAATAATACTAAATTCAGGGTTTTCAGGTTTTCTATTATTTTAACTTATACCCATGCATTTATTACTCTATTCAATAAACTTACAGCTAACAGTTTTGATTTTCAAGCAGGATAAATCCATCATACAGAATCAGTTATTGCTTAAACAAGGTGTTGTTACTGTTAGTACTCAAAGGTTGTATTTATAGTTACTGACTTCACAATGTTTTACATGAACTTATATATACACTTTCGTGGTCATCATGCTAAAATCTTCCTCCATGTGTGAAGAGATGACTAAATTATACAGTTACAATTTGTCAAGGAAAACTTTCTGACATTTTAAGTAGCACTGCTCTTGAATAATAAAAGAATATTTATGAACAAAAAATTCTCTGATAGGCAATTAATTATAACAAAACATGACTTCTACCCACATATCACAGACTCTTAAAAATAAAGGTAATAAAAGTTTGGGTTGTAACAATTGCATTAAAGACAACATGTCTATACCACATCACTTTGATTGTGTACATGGTGTAGGAATGTGAAAAAAGTTGCCTATTACTTGCATAGAGAAATTTGGTATAGTGATCTATGCCATATAATTGTGATGAAAACTTAAGAATAACTTGAATCAGTCTTAAGCAGGCTTTCTGGAACTAACCAGAAATGGACAGTGTTATATGAGGAAAATTGTTGTAAATGTTGAGTAGACCTTGAACCCATGACCCTTTGGTTAAAAATAAGACCTCCATAACACAAGGCCACCATTCAGCTTCATTCCATTTATAATAATAGATATATAAACAATAGTATCATATCAATAAAAAAGCAACCAAAAAAAATAGTAACTTACATCATCAAAATTTTTATCCCATTTGGCGGATGTGACCACATACTTCACCTTGTCATTCATATATTCCTCCAACTCACTGAAATGTTAATCAAAAGTTAATGTTAAATACTTAATATTAACATGAATATTAGTAGTAATTTCAGAGAACAAAAAAAGTTGTTATTCTTTTCATTTGTTATCAGAAACTACATTTTTAAAAGAAAATTCCCTAACTCAAAACTTGAATTTGTAAGAACATTTACAGCCTTAGATGGTGAATCTTGGGAATAAAATACCAACACATACCCTAGACATTTCTAAATTTTGCTATGTTTTGCTTAAAGTTAGGAGAAAATTGGGCAAAGATAGCAATGCATATTATTATATATTATTTTCAGTATGCACACTCAACTAAGACAAATATTTCATTTTAAGTTTTATATTCAACATCCTCCCCCAAAATAAAGCCGAATGATTGCTAGAAAATAGGTCAAATGAAGGTCAAATGGAACCAGTGAATCTTTTCTTTCTTTCTTTGGTTAAACATTAACACAATATAGGACATATGGCACAGAAACAGGAAAGATGATTTTGGCTAACCTCAGATGTTACAAACTTAAAGCAACACCAGGGGTCAAACCCACTGCACCTACTGGAGCTAAGATATGCATAGATTCAAGTAATTCAAACCCATTTAGTCACCTCTTACATTCATGCAGGGATAAACGGTGGCCACAAAAGAGAAACCCGAGTATGTACAGTATAAAGTATATTACCCAGCGTAAGCTGTGATAAACCTGGTCATCAGACGTCTCTGTGAAGCTTCCATCTCACCATATAAAAAGAAATGTTTATCTGCAAAAAAGTCGGGAAGTTCCGGTAAACCAGAATCACCATCGGAATCTGCATCATTGTTTTCACTCGGTCCTGAAATAATAATAAAAAAATATGAAGGATGGGAAACAAGGAAACACGTTTTGTAGATATGACAACACTGTCTTACTTGTCTATTGATCAGCTTATGATCAGGACAAGGAAAAGTTGTTTTGTTTGGTCTTAAAGTCATATCAACACTTTTAAAGATCATATAGCAATTTCCAGGCATTACTGGTTGAGAAAGACCTAAGGTGTCCCTCTGTGCATTATTTCAGCTTCTTCTGAGTTGAACCACCAACCTTCTTAAGATAATTTGAGAGCTTCAAATCCAAAGTCCATGATGGAATTCCATCCCACATTTGTAAGGGACAAGTGATTTGAAGCAGGCAATTTTAACACTGTTGATCCCTCGAGACAGGGGCAGGGCATTAAATATAACATGGTATTTGTAATAAATACCACATTAGCTTTTAGGCACAAGATATACACATCTGTATAAACACTTGTGATATGTATAGACAGTTACAAATAAGATGATATTTTCTATTTTTGGAATAGGACATTTCTTCTGCTTAGTGCAGTAATACAATAACTTCTTCTAAATTCAATAGGAGTTAGTCAGTTATTGCACTAAGGTGACATTTGATGATATTGTCTTACCTGGTTTCTCATCTTCATCTGTATCTACATCATATGGATCTGCTGGTAATGCCTTCTTTGGACTTTCTTTCTTGGGACTCTTCCCTGGACTTGTCTTCTTTTTCTTACCTTTTCCCTCTTTTATCCTTAAAATTTCGATTAGAATGGTAAATTATATATTAATTAGTAATTATTGAATCTAAAAGAAAAGGCAAATTATCAGAACTGACAATAATCTGCAATAGCTCCCTGACATCAGTTTTGTGCATATATGTTTTAAATAGACTTTTATTAGAATTGACATAATTTATGTCGCACAGATTCTTGCTTCAAACTACATGTATATGGAAAAATCCATAAATTTGTTGAAATATGTAACTGCAAAAACACAAATAAACACAATGTCTGATGAAGTTATCAATACAAGAGGGCCATGATGGCCCTGACTCGCTAACCAGAAACAACTGCTTTCCAGTGTTGGAATGTCAATATATTCTCATATTAAACTTGAGCATAGAATTTGTTTAAACAATATTTTGAAGAAATGCCATGACCTGGGGCATTTAAGCTTTAGCTTAAGGTATTAGGACCCTAATGGGCACTATAAGGAACTAAAAAATTGACATCATAGGTCAGATGTATACCTTAAAGTACATCTGTATGCAAAATTTAAACAAAGTTTACCGTACGGAAATCAAGTTATGGCCACTTTTCTGAACTCAAGCTAGGATGTTATGAGGGCCCTTTTTTAGAAATGAGGAACCTTTAAATAATCTGCTATTACTTTCTAATGAAAAATGTTTTCCCATTAATTTTTGGTTAGAAACAAATAGTACCATTCAGCTAACAATCCACATAAGCAAAATTATGGTTTCTACTTAAAATTTATGAAATCTGTATAAAAATGTTACTCTACCCCACCCATTTTTACCACGTGTCTGACCATTTTTCTACTTAGGGAGCCTAATTTAAAAAATTCTTAAAATTTACCCAAATGAGTGCCTGTTTTCAAAGTTTCCCTAAATTTTTAAAAAAGTATATTGGTTGATCTTGTAAAATATGAAATACTTTTACCGTCTAGTTTTGATTATATTACACTTTAAAAATATCAGGTACCATATTTATTACTAGATTTAGCATAATTTAGCCAATAAATACCTATATAAATTAAAAAATCAAAATTAAACACTTTTTTCTCTCCAAATGGGACATGAGAGATACATAAATAATGTTAAAAGAAAAAAAGAAAGAAAAAAAAAAGTTGACCCTTCTGGGGATTGAACCCATGGCCCTCATTTTCAATGTAGTTAACGGTAGTTCTAGCCTATTTGAATACTCTTCAACGCGGAGGTAATGCATTAGGGTGCTAATACCTTAAACAGGGCTTATCAAATTGATATGAGCAAACTTGATAAAAGACTACCTAAGAATGCTACAAAGTTTGGTGATCATCTATCAGTTATTTCAGTAGGAAATGATGTTCAAAGGTTTTTTTTTATTTTTAGCTTTAGTGGCCCCTAAAAGGTGCTAATCAAATTAATATAAGCAAACTTGATAAAAGAGTACCCAAGAATGCTACAGACAAAGTTTGGTGATCATCCATCAATTGGTTCTGAAGTAGGAGATGTTTAAAGGTTTTTCTATTTTTAGCTTTAGCGGCCCCTAAAAGGGGCCAATCAAATTAATGTGAGCAAACTTGATAAAAGATTACCCAAGAATGCTACAGACAAAGTTTGGTGATCATCCATCAATTAGTTCTCTAGAAATAGACATTTTACGGTATTTCTATTTTTAGCTTTAGTGGCCCCTAAAAGGGGCCAATCAAATTAATATGAGCAAACTTGATAAAACACTACCCGAGAATGCTGTCGACAAAATTTGGTGATCATCCATCCATTAGTTCTGTAGGAGAAGATGTTTAAAGGTTTTTCTATTTTTAGCCCTAGAGACCCCTTAAAGGGGCCAATCAAAATAATATTAGCAAACTTGATAAAAGACTACCCAACAATGCTACAGACAAAGTTTGGTGATCATCCATCAATTAGTTCTCTAGAAATAGACATTTAACGGTATTTCTATTTTTAGCTTTAGTGGCCCCTAAAAGGGGCCAATCAAATTAATATGAGCAAACTTGATAAAACACTACCCAAGAATGCTACAGACAAAGTTTGGTGATCATCCATCAATTAGTTCTGTAGGAGAAGATGTTTAAAGGTTTTTCTATTTTTAGCCCTAGAGACCCCTAAAAGGGGCCAATCAAATTAATATGAGCAAACTTGATAAAGGACTACCTAAGAATGCTACAGACAAATTTTGGTGATCATCCATCCATTAGTTCTGTAGACAAGAGGGTCATGATGGCCCTGAAGTCGCTCACCTGTATATAGGCCCCTGAAGCCGGGCCAGTTTAAACCCCAGGGCTTTTATTTGAACAAACTTAGTAGACACCCATTAGAAGATGTTTCATGCTAAACATCTAAGGTCTAGCTGGTCAAGTTTTTTCTTTACACATATAGTTAAAAACAATGACACACCTGGGGCAGGGCCAGTTTTGACCAAAGGGCTTTTATTTAAACAATCTTTGTAGACACTTACTAGAAAATGTTTCATGCTTAATATCTAAACTCTAGCTATATGATTTTTTTCAAAGAAGATTTTTAAGTTTTTGCTATACACATATAAGGAAAATCAATGTCCCCCGGGGCGGGGCCAATTTTGACCCCAGGGCTTTTATTTGAACAAACTTTGTAGCCACTCACTAGAATATGCTTCGTGCTTAATATCTAAACTCTAGCTATTTGAGTTTTTTCAAAGAAGATTTTTTAAGTTTTTGTTATACACATATAAGGAAAATGAATGACCCCCGGGGCGGGGCCAATTTTGACCTCAGGGCTTTTATTACAACAAACTTGGTAGACACTCACAAGAAGATGTTTCTGCTTAATATCTGAACTCTAGCTATTTGGTTTTTTTCAAAGAAGATTTTTTAAGTTTTTGCTATACACATATAAGGAAAATCAATGACCCCCGGGGCAGGGCCAATTTTGACCCCAGGGCTCTTATTTGAACAAACTTGGTAGACATCCATTAGAACATGTTTCACGCTAAATATCTTAGCTCTAGCTCTTTGGGTTCTTTAAAAGAAGATTTTTTAAGTTTTTACTATATGCATATAGGGAAAATCAATGACCCCCTGGGGCGGGGCCAATTTTCACCCCAGGGCTTTTATTTGAACAAACTATGTAGACACCCATTAGAGGATGTTTCATGCTAAATATCTTAGCTCTAGGTCTTTGGGTTTTTTAGAAGAAGATATTTAAAGTTTTTTCTTTTGGTTGCCATGGCAACCAGAGTTCTGCATGGAATTAAATTCTTTGAACAATTTTCAAAGGTTACCACCAAAGGAACATTTCTGTGAAGTTTGGATGAAATTGGCTTAGTGGTTTATGATGAGATGTCATTTAAAGTAAAAGTTTACGGACGGACGACAGACGTACGACGGACGGACGAAAAGCGATCACAAAAGCTTACCCTGTCACTTTGTGACAGGTGAGCTAAAAAAGATGTTTAAAGGTTTTTTCTATTTTTAGTCCAAAAGACCCCTAAAAGGGGCCAATCAAATTAATATGAGCAAACTTGATAAAAGACTACCCAAGAATGCTACAGACAAAGTTTGGTGATCATCCATCAATTAGTTCTGCAGAAGAAGATGTTTAAAGGTTTTGCTATTTTTAGCTCTGCTGACCCCTAAAAGGGGCCAATTGGAATGACATGAGCAAATTCAGGTGTGACTGTCACAAGGATGCTACAGACCAAATTTGTAGTAAATCTGCCCAGTAGTTTCAGAGAAGAAGACGATTATTGACGCATGACGACGGACGCCGGAAAATCCCCCTTTGATACTAATAGCTCACCCTGAGCCTTCGGCTCTGGTGAGCTAACAAAGAAAAAGAATTTAAGATTGGGAAATGTATACATGTAGTCTGATTTTAACATCAGAAATGCATAATAATCTGGAAATTAAGCATCATCTGCAAGAAAGACCACTATATCTTAGTGTAGCTATCTGCAGGTGTCCTTTATTGACAGGTTAGACTGTATAATGATTTACCTTCTTATTTCATCTTCAGTGTCTCCCCCTGAGTCAGTATTTCCCCCATACATATCATCATCACTATCTGCAACATCTACCACTGGTACCTTTTCTATAATTTACAACCACTTTAGGTTTTTAACAGGCTTAAGGCTAATCTCAGTCTTTTGAAATTTACAGAAAACAAAATATTCAACAACAATAGTTTTTTGTAAAGCATAAACATAAACTTTTACTGTAATACTTAAGGCGAGTGTCTAAAACTGTGTGCATAATCAGCTCTTGCTGCAGTATTTCTGATAACTGCTTAAAACTTGAATAGAATCAAATAATGTCATGCTATGTTGTGGCAAAAAAATATTATTCAGGGTTTTCATTTTTATCTGAGGTTGCCTCGGATGTGCTTACAAAAACAACCGATCTGGCCAAGGGTCAATGGGGATATTTTAATATACAGGCTTAAAATACAACATATTTTAACAGCATTTCAAGTAATTATATAGATCGTCAATCTGTTAATGATGAAAACCCTTATCATGCTCAAAAGGAAAGGAACCATCATGCCATGAAACAATAAGAAGTCAATGACCTTAAAGAATACTCATTCTCTTAATTGTTCATACATGATCATATAACTATAGAAATAATTTATTCTCTCTCTCTACCTTGTCAACTGCCAACAATTTATAATGCACTGTGCAACATTTAAAATAAGAGATACACAACAAGACAAGTAAGTAAGAAGAATTCTTTTACCTTCTTTCTTTGGTGTTTTCTGCTTCTGTTTTTCTGAAGTGAAAAAAATTGCCTTTATGAATTCAATTCTTAACAAGTTTTACTTCTTTATATTTTCTATTATGTGCATGTCTTTTTGATTCATTTATGAAATATTATAATACTGCACGTTTGTAACATCGCTTTTCATTGGATAATCGTGACGTTTATATAGTTTTATATACACGGTTGTTGTCGATTCATAAAGAAATCTTTTCTCTCTAAAAAATGATGCTATTCGTTATAAAGATTGTTGACAGGTTATATGACCGTATATAAACGGCTGTTTACAATATAACCCTCGCCTAGTTGCTCGGGTTATATTTACAAATAGCTGTTTATATACGGCCATATAATCTGTCAACAATCTTTATAACTAATGATATAATAATTTGGATGGATTAACCCATTACCTGCTGAAACCAACCAATTCAGAGCCTAGCCAAACTTGAAATCTGTGTCTGACAAGGCTCTATACTGTGTTGGTAGCTCAATTTCTGCATATTGTTATTAAAATCTCTAAACTTCACATGGACTGATCCAAACTGAAACACAGCAAATCCATCACATAAATTCAGCAAGGAATCACCTTAGTATTTTTATGAATTTATAAAAATTCTGGAAATGTGTTCCATACATGGAGATGTTCAAAGAATATTTTTTATAAGCAACAACAAAAATGGCTTTATATTTGTTCCATTTTAAATAAAATTTCATTTACACATTTGTTTACAAGAACAGAACACAAAGCAATGAACATGCACTATATTATAGATAAAACCATGTACTTTTTTCATGATCAAGTGGAAGATTTTTCTTCAAAAAAAGAGGGAGATTTTAGAATTTGCAATAAACAAAGAAGTAAGGATGTCATCTGGAGCCGAAACGGCCATCCGGATATCCGAATCAAACATCCGGATACATCCGGATGTTCGGATCGTTGTTATATTCTTAGTTGGCTGATATGACGTAACCATTTTTTCGCGATCTTTTTCAAAGTGTAGTATTTCGTTTCATTTCCTTTTTAATTAAATGTTACGTATCAAAATAATTTTGGTATTGATTTTATTTTTTCTATATAGAATATGACTGTTATCGATAAATTAAATGCGTATGATACTTACGATTTCAAATGAAATGAAAATTAAATTTATCGCCGATTGTCTAAATTCCTGAATTAGTGCTATAATACACAATAACACTTGCTCACATTTGTGAAAACAAAATAACACCCGTAAAAAATTAAAAGTTTCTATGCATTGTTCAATAACATGCATACAATTTACACACGATGACCTTTGACAGGTGTGTAGCCGGCTTTTCAAAAGAATCTGCCAATCTTTGATGTTTACCAACATGTAGACCTGGCTGTTTGATTCGAATCATCAAAAAAGTTGCCGAAATTTACATTAATTACACATATTTTAAGTGTTCATAAGTGAAAAAAAACTGTGAAAAAATTGTTTTTAAAAAAAGGCACATGTTTGATTTATATTAAAGGAGAAAGATATTTTGACGGATAATTATCGTATCAATTTTAATAAAAGCTGTGATAATTGACATATAACTATTCGTAAGTGCATTTCTTTATTTGCTAATTTTATTTCTGCAGATTTTTTATTTTCTCAAAATAAGGAGTCGACGGCTCGGTAAGCCGAAATATATATAGAAATAATAGCCTAATTAATTATTTAAATTTGGACATAAACAATGTAAAATCGTTGCCGATGACAATCGCACGGGACTTAGAATATTCATCTTGAATCCTACAAAAATTAAATTTGTTTGGTGTTTAACATACTAGTACATGTAGATTAACAACATGTGTCATACACGACTCGTAATTTTTATAGTAATTATTGATTTTTTTTTTGTGGTCTGCAGAGATTACGATGTGTATTGTCAAATTAAAGTACAATATGCAATATGGTGTCAACACCATGTCTACGTTGATTATCTCAACGCATGTTCATGTATTTTTCACATTTTCTCAATATTCTGAAATATTTTATACAAACATCCGGATCCGAAAATCGGCTCCGGACACCGAATCGTGATCCGAACGTTCGGATATCCGGACTCCGAATGACATCCCTACAAAGAAGAAAGTTCTGACATTAAAAAGAGGGAGATTTCTTAATTTGTGGAAAAAAACCCTTATTTTAAGAAAAATCTTTGAAAATATGACTGCAGAAAGAGGGAGAGTTCACGTGTATTTTGTTTACCTGTTTTAGATTTAACAGGTAAAACCTCCTCATCAGAATCTTCATCTGGTGATTCAGCATCACCTACTCTATAACTGTAAAAACAAATTTATATTATATACTAGTTAATGAAATATTGAGAAATATTCATGAAATAAAATACATATTTCTGTATTTTCATTGTAAAAATTTATTTTTCACTGCAATGAAAAATATTTTTTTGTATTTTCTGTGGTGTATTGCTAGACTACTTGCTACTAAATTACGTCTGCATGAATCTGACCAGAATCTATACTGTTGGCAGCTCAATTTCTGTATTTTGATATTAAAATCCCTTAAAATTCAAATGGACTGTTCCAAATTCAAAGCTGAGTAAATCCAGAATGACTTAATGAAATTGCTACTAGTATATTTGTTCTTATGCATGTGTAACAATAGTTTTGTTGATATTTAAGACTTCTTACTTTCTCCATGGCAACAATTTCTTCTGTTTATAGCAGTCATTTATCCATTTTTTATCCACAATTTTCCCGCGACCTTTAACCTGATTATACTTTGGAGTATTTCCAAATGCACATCTGAAATGCATTTAATATATCTTATTTATTATTACTGTAAAGAACTATTCAATATTTTAGGGAAAATCAAATGTAAGCAGCCTGAGATCTCAGTCGGAAGTGACATGGAACAGTACTTTGAGTGTCCCAGGTCTGCGTCTCAGGCAGGCTGAACATTTTTTACACCCTGTGACATGCTCACCTAGTAAGAGAACAGTATTATGATTACTTTTTCACATTCAAATTCAACATATGAAGAAATTTATTGAACTTAACCTATGAAAGGAATCCTTTTAACAAGTCTAACATAACATTTTTATCTTTATTCAATTGCCTCTTTCAACATACACCTTTGGAATTAAAAAAAACAAAAAACATACAAGACTTTTTGTTACAGGTTCCATATTATATAAAAGAAGCACATGTGACCATACAATCAAGCTCGTATCTGTGAATTAAAAATCTCAAATAAGAACACTAGGATTCAAATGAACATCAGAGGTTCAAACTACATATGTGTGCATATTTAGACCTGATTCAATACAAAGGTAGGTTTTCTCTAAGACAATCCAGAAAACTCCATAATATGTCTTGCTGATATTTTGTAACAAGAATGGTTTCTAACAATAAATGTAGCATGAGAAACAAAACAGAAAGCTTACATAAGATGTGTACACCCCTTCCCCCAGTCTGGTCTATAAGTGGCACCCATGGACAAGGCTCGATCCCTCAACTCTGCTCTGTATGGGTTCTGGTACCCACTCATTACAAATGTTACTCTATCCATTAACTTGCTGAACTCTTTCACTGGGGACTCTTTTGGTGGCTCAGCTGCAAATAATTAACCTTGCTGTTTAAAATGTGGATTATATAAGACTTGACATAAAATATACTTAATACATGTATCAAGCAAGAAGAAAATTTTTAACTAACATTCACAGTTGTACCTATTTATTATCGGTAGTATTTATACCAAATTATCACTGACGTTTATTTATCTTAGAGTATGCTGTATTGTGTTATACTACAAATTAAATCAAATTCAAAATGTTGAAATCTTTTCATTCCATTTACAAACTAGTATATTTAAAATTGTAAGGCTGTTATGAAACTAGAGCTGTCATATGGAAAGTGCACTCTTACTTTTGTTGAACGGAAGCCATTGAGAAATTTAAACCCCATACAGGGGAAATATTCAGAAATTCTTGCTAGAGTTATACCTACAATTTGACTTCAGAAGACTTACATGAAATTGCCAGTGAATTGTTAAAGGGAAAGACAAGGTTAGAATAAAAACTTGATTTCAGAAAAAGAATACTAAAAATAATAAATCTGCAAATTTTCTGCCGCCAAATAATAATCTTAAACGAATGATAACAAAATTTAAATCGCTAAATCACCGATTTCTACAAATCAGAAAGCGCGGCCATGTTTGTGTATTGGCCGTATAAAAACAGGTGCGCGTGATGTCATTTCCCCACATCTTTAGATTTATGATAAATCTAGTTGAATCGGAGGGAAATATTAATATAATAAAGTATTGACCAGACGATTTAATTTTCACAGGAGGTGTACTGTAGAGGATATTTTTTTATGGTTCAAAATATGTAACAATATCCAAAAAATAAAAAACAATAAAAAACTAGAAATGTGTCCATAGGACACGGGTGCCCCCACCGCGCCACTGTTCTGTCAATCTTTTTACTAAGTCAAGGGAAATAACTCTACAAATACTGGATAAATCCACAAGCGAAACCCCAGGTGCAAATCTAAATATGCTGAGCAACCTACCCATAAGGTTTAAAGACTATGTCAAATCCTTTTTGAGTAACTTGCGACACAAGTTGAAAATTGCAAAAATTTTCTAAGTGAAGGGCAATAACTCTAAAAATACGAAATAAATCCAGACGAAAATACCTGGTGCATAACTGCACATGCTGATCAATATTCATGTAAAGTTACATGACTCTAGATAGGTCAAATACTTTTTGAGTTACGTGCCACACATGTTGAAAATTGCAAAATTTTACTAAGTCAAGGGCAATAACTCTGAAAATACTAAAAATATCCACACGAAAATACCCAGGTGCACAACTACACATGCTGATCAACATTCCTGTAAAGTTACATGACTCTAGGTCAAATACTTTTTGAGTTACATGCGACACAAGTTGAAAATTGCAAAATTTTACTAAGTCAAGGGCAATAACTCTAAAAATACTAAAAATATCCAGACGAAAATACCCAGGTGCACAACTACACATGCTGATCAACATTCCTGTAAAGTTTCATGACTCTAGGTCAAATACTTTTTGAGTTACATGCGACACAAGTTGAAAATTGCAAAATTTTACTAAGTCAAGGGCAATAACTCTGAAAATACTAAAAATATCCAGACAAAAATACCCAGGTGTACAACTACACATGCTGATCAACATTCCTGTAAAGTTTCATGACTCTAGGTCAAATACTTTTTGAGTTACGTGCGACACAAAAGTGAACGGACGGACGGACGGACGGACGGAGGACAGTAATTATGTGGCTACTCTATTGTTCTCTCTATTGTTCTTTTAGCCACGCAAAAGAAAATAGCCACATAAAAGCATTACGGAATGAATGACATCAAAGAGAACCTATTGTCCCTCTAGCCACATAATTACTCTCCTGTGAGTGCGGACAGACGGACAAGGGTAAATCTAAATGCCCGCCGCTAATGTGGGGGCACAATCAAGAAACAAAACAAATCAACGTCTACCGGTCGCACCACTTCAGGCCAGTGATGCCCGTTACTCCAAACAATGCTGTGTTCATTAAAGTCTCATCTTAATGTAATTAAACAATATTTAAGAGATTTAATAAATACACATTTTATTATTTAACAAAGTTTCACAATCAAATAATGCAATTAAATAAACAAACGCACCAACGAATAATTGGCTGTTAATTACTGAACGGCGATAATTACCATTATTATTAAAATCCTTCTAAAACGTGTTCTTAATAGTACATGTAATTAAATTTTTGCAGTTTGATTCTGACTTTCAAATTAAAAGGTGTGAACATATGTTATAATTGATGTAGACATTTCAAAAATATCAGCAATTCTTTTGAAAAGTAAATTATTAACATGTCTGTCAACGTATGAAGCTGCGCATCGTTATCGTAGCCTAATATTAACTGCAGGCAAAACATTTTTATTGGCTGATCAAAAATCTAATTTGCATAATTTATTCACACAATTGCTGGTTCTTACTACTTATGTCAAATACTGTGCATTGTCCATTTTAATTGTTCCTAATTTGCACCAAATGTTCCTGTCACACTGTGTACTGACGATTTTTATTGCTCCTTTTATGCCTCTGTGCCGACAGACCTTTTGATCATGCACAATGTTGCCCTGATTGGTTTATCACCCTAGTCAAATATTCTAATGAAGAAATAGACATCTATTTTTTTACGCTTCATCAGTGAACTGAATGACCTTAGGGGAAATTAAGTTCCACACCTATCAAATTATACTGTAAATTACAGCATGTCATAAAATAGCAACACATTTTTTTCAGTTACCAATAATCATTTTAAATATTAAGTAGATTAATGATGTTTTGTTCCATTGGATTAAATTTACGGTAGTAGAAATGCGTATCTGTGTGGGAAAGGAATTGGGTAAGTAGATAACGTGGAAAAAAGCTATGAGGAACTGGATAAACCCGAGAATATGCGTAATTACAGGGGAATGGGCAACCTGTTGCTGTTGGTACCAGTTTTGACTGGGTGCCTTAATACCCTAACGGACAGTTTTGTTTTCATAGGATATTAGTCTGGCTGCCGATTTTCCTGTGCCATTCTCATTTTTAGCGTCAATGGCTCAAAATCGCGTCCTCAGCAGATCGCTGCATATTGGATTTAGTTGATATTTTATGCTGAAAAAAAAGATACATGACCGGCGATGTACCCTATTCGGACAGCTTCTCTAGCGAAAATTAAGTACAAAATAAAAGGATATATCGTCAATTTGAAGAAGTTTCTCACAGTACCCAAATTAAATTGATGGTTTATCTTTGAAAATTTAGCAGTCATTGCTTAAATCATGTGGTGGGATCATCAGCAAGCTTGAAAATCGGACAAATGATAATTAATGTCGCGGCGTCTTCAATTAATTAATTAAAGCAATTCAGTTTCATATGATGTTTTAATAAATAATATATAATGTACGTAATAAGATTAATAAGTTCTTCATCAAGATATATTTCAGTTGTACCAGCGGGTACACCTATACCGGAAGTGGGTGTAACACGTCACAATCTCGGTCTCGTCTGTCTCGCGAGAATGACAGAGCGCCAAAATGGCAGCGCCCATGAACTTATTTCTCAAGTAAAAAATAGTGTCTTAAAACACGAATTTCTCACTTATAGGACTGATTTCAACAGAAAAACTGTCATGGTACCTCTTTTAAGATGATGAATATTTATATTAGACAGACATCAATCCATCCATTCCTATTCCTTTAATGAGAAATAAAACTGTAAGAAAAACTTGCACAACTGTTGCACTAAATCTATGCAAAAAAATTCTAAGTTACAAAAAGGACTGCTTAAAATTTAGTAAAAATTCATGCTAGAGCTACGGGTCTTAGGTATTGACCCTAAAACATGAATCCTAAAGACACATGTGTGAAGTTCAAAATATATCTAATAATAAGAAATAAAATTGCACAAAGTAAACCAATGTCATGAAAAGTCATGAAAAGTAATATAGCTATTCCTATTCCATGAAAATTCTAGCAAACAAATTACATTTGGTTTTCTTCAAAGGCGGCTGTTTGAGGGACTTTCCCGAGTCTTTAGATGCGACAGAACTAAGACTGGTAGATTGTTTACGTAGAGCAGGTATATCATCAGTCTCCTCATCCGTGTCATCATTATCACTAACATTGTGCTTTCTCTTCTCTCTATTCTGTGACTAGAAAACAAGAGCAGAATATCTGAATAGTAGCCTTTAATAAATATCTTGAGTTAAAAATAGCAACAGTATTATAACAAAATTAGGAGACTTGATTCAAATTCCTAACAGCAACTCTTTGTTCATTTTTTTCAAATATGGCAGAATTGATTTAAAGTCACATCAACACTGTCAAGGTAATATAGTGACTCTCCAGTTAACTGGTAAAGGAAAACTTCAGACGCTTCTCCAGCATTATTTCTGGCATGAGCAGGCATATAAGGAGAACCACCTACCACCAACCTTCTGTGAGCTAGCTGGAAAACTTCTGAGCCTAAAGTCACACCAACACTGTCAAGATAATATAGCAACTTTCCAGCTTACTGCTTGATGGGAGCAGACATCAGATGCTTCTTTGTGCACTATTTAAGACATGAACAAGTACCTAAGAAGAAGCAGTTAACCTTCTGTGAGCTAGCTTCTCAGCATGAAAGAATCCAAAGTCTCAAGCAGGATTTGATTTCACGGCAGTTGTGGCAACAATACAATTTTGGAAACCTTTATCACTTTACCACTTTCGCTGATATCTACACAACCCTCGCAAATTTCAAAACAAAGAAAGAAAAAGACCTACCTTTATAGATACTTTTTTTATCTATGATACATGATATGCTACTTACAGGGGTGGGAACTTTCTTTCCCTGATTTTTGGGCTCTTCTTTCGGGGATTCAAAAGTAGCTTTAGTTGTTAGTTTAGCAGGTGTAGATGATGATGATGATGGAGAGGTCGATGATTTAGACTGTTCCGCTAACCTTGATGCTGCCCTCACAGCTGCAGCACCTGTAAATATTTATCTTAATGTGTAACATTCTAATTCTAAACAAGTGAAACACCAGAAAAATTCTGAAATAAAAGTGAAAATTACAGACTCACTACAATGCATAGATCCCTTAACTGTTCATTAGTGGATACATTAAGAATTTCACCACAACCTATTTGTGCACATGTCAAAGTTTGTGGTTAAATCTATTGTTATTCAAATGAAAGTGCAGAGTAGGGATCTATCAATTGTATCTGTTAATGGGTAGCAATAGAACCTAAAACCTGAATAAAACCTCAGCAATTAGAAATATTCTGTGTCATAATATCGAATGGTTACAATGCAAACGCTACATTACAATATCGATAATATGAATATTGATATTTTTTGGCAATTATCATACATATGTACAGACAGTTGGTATGAACCAAATATTCAAATATTTAGTCTATTTTTTCAAACTATTATTATTGTTTTTTTCAGTGATTAATAGCAATTATCATTAAACTATCACACCAGTGAAAAGATATGTCCTGGCAGTGTGACTAGATTGTTTACAGTTCACTACTTAATATTTATCTCACTAAATATCTTATACAGACTAGACCATCTTTAAATCTGGACAAAACCATTCATCATTTTTATAGTGAAAGTTATAAAATAAGTACTGACTGAAAAAAGAATAGAGGAGACCTTGATCTGGCAGCGTGGATGTGCAATCTGATCTTGATTTGCAATGGGGGCATGGGTAGAATCTTTTACCGCCAGCAGGTTCAGGGTTTAAAAATTAACCACTTAATATCAAATCCCACAAATTAACAAATGAATAAGTTTCCAGTAAAACTTTAGAATGTTAAGGATTACATGTAAATAACGTACAGTGTAATAATAGTGTTTCTAACTAACAAATATATAATTCATCGGAAATTAAGGAACATGCTCAGTAAGCAAAAGTTTACTAGGAAAACAAAATACATTTGTATTTGACTAATACATTACAGCTGGAAAGACTGATAAGTGGGGTAGAAACTGGCTTATGTCCATGTAAAGGTGTTGATTTATCTTGCCGTACAATCCAACAACATTACAATCCATTGATCATTAAACAATGGTGAACAATTAAATATAAGCATGGAAATAACAAGTATACCTGACAATGGAGTAGATGGTGCACTGGTTTCTGGCTTCCGGTGTGAAAACAGACTTCCTGTTTTAACATCATCTTTATTGTCTGTCTTCAGCTTGAAAAACCCGACCTTCTTTTCACCTTCCTATTTCATAATGGGTTGAAAAAAAACAAAAACAAAAAACTGATGAAGAACATACTTGTACGAAATTGATTTGAATAAAAAATAACTGAATGTACGCATGTGGTTGTTCTTTTTGGATTCATAATGGGTTGAATAAATTTATAAATATTTACAACAAAGTAATTATGTCACAGAGAAATTGTGCCTTGCTCAAGGATGGAACCAGCCACCCCAGGATTACTGATCTAATGCTCTTCCTACTGAGCCAAGCAGGATGATGGTACAGTCAAACAGACAGTCTAAATCACATTTAACAAAAGTGATAGGCCAAAAGTGATGAACTTACAAGACCTGAATAATATGACTTGGAATAAAAGGTGAAATGAGAAAATAAGATGCAGTTCAAACAAACTATCCTGCAAATTTTCTTCAACTTAAACAAAATCTGTGTTACTGTAGGATGTAATAAATTTTTAAGTTTTTAAAGTTGTAGCAAACTCAGAGTGTATATAAATTGCTGGACACCTACCCCTGAACCTTTATCTCCAGGTAGCGATGGACTATGAAATTTGATAAATGATAAACCAAATGTACTTGTCTGAAATAAAACAATAACAACATAATGTAATCTGGTACATCACATATTAATAATATGGAGATAAATTGTTTAAAATTTGTGATGAAAACATAATAAAAGATGACAAACTATCATGCATCTACTATTGAAATGTTTTTATTTGCATCGTTTTGATGTAACACTCCTGTTTTACATCTGTTTCACAGTAAATACATATTTGACAGTACACATACTTCTTTCCTTTACTTGGTGTTCCCCTTTTTCTGCCTCGGAGCAATTAATTACCCCAGAAAGGCAGAAACTCATATCTTTTCCTTCATTTTCATCTTGATATCCCAAAAAGTGATAATAGACTGTTCCAAAAATGGAAGCTGGACAAGTCCATTAAGAAATTAGGCAGTTTAAGGGTTATTTCTAAGCAAAGCAAAAAGTAGATTGAACATAATTATGTGTACTTTTCTTAACCATAAACATTTTAAATTTTGGACAAAATAAATGAATGAACTGACTTATTTGCAACACTTAAAGTTTTATTTGATCAGAACAAGATATGTACCTTGTTAAATGGTTGTGTACAAACAATTTTCACCCTGTCCCATTTCTGACTCGAGACTGCTGCTGATAATTTACTTGCATCAAACATGCGTACACTGTTTCTATTTGTACCATTTCTGGCTTCTAGAGGCGTCATAAATGATGATGCAACCAACAATACCTGAGCAAGAAGAACAATTTTCTTAACGTTTATCTTGTTTTCAACAAGACATGAGTGTAATTTAGGCTTTTCCTGCTAAGAATACAATTTTTACCCCTCTAAAAATAATTTCATAAGCACTTACTTTCAACATCTGAAAAACAAATCTAATACATTGTACAAATGTATATTTTTTATAATAACTACCTAACTTGAGATTTTAAATAAGCTCAGTGTGCATTACAGCTGTCACTTCTCATCAGTGAGTTCTATTGGTTAAAGGCCCATTATACTCCAAAAATGTTTTTATTTTTCAAAAGTTTTTTGATTTGGGCCAAAGTTTAAAGTGACCAAAAAATTACTCATTGGCCAATTACCTAAACCATCATTTTCTTCTGTTCCTTCTTGGTAGTTAGTACAGTTATAGTTATTCAGTATTTTGTATGGAATTGTTATTTTTGTATATGTTTTGCTACTTTTATGACACATATTTTTACATTTAGCTTTACTTTCTTCAGGTAACAAGCATGAAAAATGACCTAAAATCATTATTTCAATGTTATAAAACTATTTGCTCTTCCTAAAGAAGTAAAATTTCATTTTAAATATACAGAAAATGACTTGTGTATCTTATTAGTTAAGATGGGTAATATCTCTCACTTTAAAAAATGATTTTAAAAACTGATTTTTTTTACAGTTCTATTTGTGCTTAACAAAGACTATGATGTTATTAACCCTTTCACTGCCATAGGGACGGCATAATATTATTAATTAATAATATAGTAATTTCTTATAAAACCTTCTAGCAAATAGGTGATCAATAAATATATAACCCTCTGGCAGCGAAAGGGTTAAAGAATTAAAAAATATTTTTATAATACCTGATAGTCATGATCATTAGCAGCAGACGACCTGCCCACCAGAATCTCTACAAATGCTGACCCTTCATTTCCTATATCTATACTCTGTATTTGTGATGCTTTCTCAAACTGTGAAGTTATACAAATATATATACATATTACATAATTGTATTATATATACATTATCAATATATAATAAATTTGATAAGGCCTATATTTTTTTAATTATACCAGGTGAAGTAAGAACTTTTCTCATATAAAATGGATGTTTTTCTTTCACCAATATTATTAAAATGCTGAAATATTCCCTTAAAAATCAAAAGCCTTTGTGCCTTTTCATGTTTAATAACAAGAGTGATCAGTGATCACATGTGTCGCCTGATGATGGTGCAATCATTGATAATGTATAACGAATGTAAATACTTGACATCTAAAGGAAAGTAAAGTCTACTATGATTGAAAATATGACTGACAATCATAATCAATTTTAAAAATGCCTAGTGATGTACAATGAAAACCAAATCTGAATAAATGTCAACAGATAGACATTTTGTTCTTTTGGTTTCTACAACCATAATAATAAGTATATAAATAATGTATTTTTGTTTACTTTTATATCTATCAATATATATGATTAAGGCGGACTTTTACTCCACTTCAACTCCTAGCATTAAATTATTATTTGTTTACATGTTTAGTTTCTTAGCATAGATTAGACAGAAATACTAGATCCATTCTTGTATTCTTACTATTGTGTTTGAGGTTCTTAACCAAAGTTTGACAGAAAGGGCTGAGAAGGTGTGATTGCTGGAAAGACAATATATACTACTAGACTTGGTACTGATCATTCCTATAAAGTATGGATGAAATTGTACCAGTAGTTTCTGAGGAGTAGCTTGGACAACTTTTGTATGGATAGAAGTACTAACATTTGGATACTAAGATGGCTACTATTGTTCTTTTAGCCACAGAACAGTTAACTACATGTTTTAGAGCTGTCATTGATTCAGTGCAAAGAATATCAACGATATATCTATATCAGATGACTAAAATCAACGATATATCGATAATAACCTATAATTACTTCTCTGTCATTCACTTTCATACCTGTTTAATTGATTTCAGTTTAAAACATTTCTGTACAGTGTATTGTCCACTGCATAATTTTTTTCCAGACAATATTTTTGTCACCATTGCTATGAAATATTTCCACTATTTAACAAAAGCATAACATTAGACAGAAATAATTGCTTTTGTATATGTTTTGGGTAAATTTTTATAATTTCTAAACATTTAATTAATAAGTCAAAATATCGATTTTTTTAAATGTGTATCGATTGTTGATCGTCAAAAAAATACCAACAATGACAGCTCTAACATGTATCGTTCTTAACTTCACCTAAGTATCCAAATGTAAGTATGGACAGACGACGGCGGGGAAATATATAATACCTGAATAACTACAGATACGCTCTTTTCACCAGGTGCTGCACATTTCCATTTATATGTCCCTTCAGGCTTCAGTAGATTATCTGCTGGATGGTTCTAGTTTGTAACCAAAAAAGACAATAATTATAATGCTTGAAATGAATTCTTCAAAACTCTGGTATGAATGTACATGACAAGGTAAACCCTGTTTTCAAAAGTTTATACAAAAATAATATCAGTAATTATGTCTAATAATATTTATGGGATGGGATAAGCACAGATGCAAAGTGCATAAAAAGCAATGAAAAACAGTTCATAATTCTAATATACATGTATGAAAAGTGTAGTTACTATTAATGTATGTTTACTCATGGTGGTTCTACCCTGTATTATCCGATATGTAAGTTTCAATTGCACATAACATGTTGACCTAGCAAAATTAAGGTAATTCTTCATGACTCAAGTTTGATATTTTATTTATCATAAAAGAAGAGATGGCTCAATATTTTTAACAGTTTTTGAAAGATACATCTATTGTGCTATGTTTGCAAAAATAGCAGAGCCCTTTTACGTTTATAGCAGGGGCTGTTACAGGGCTGCTTCCCCCAAAGAAAAATTCTTTAAAATCATTCAGTTTTCCCCAAAAATTAAATTTACGTCAAGTTTTTTCTTCCTTTTTTGCAAAATAAACCATGTAATTTCCCCCCAAAATTAAGGGCAGGGCTGCTTCCCAAACCTGTGAGAAAAAAACCTGTATAGGTATAAAAATATGTCTTATTTAAAAAAAATGCGAGAGCTATAATTGTTGACCATGCCAAGAAATACGCTATAGTGAGTTATATACCTTGCATATATTATATATATATGGATAGTTATTTTGTTCATGATGATCAAGTGGAGATTATTTTATGATTATTTGACCATTATTGGCAAGACAAATGTGCCTAACACCTTTGGCATTGTGGGTACCATATACTGAATCTGGCCATGCACCATTCACATGATGATTGAGCAATTTCCTTGAACAGACCGGTATGTTTATCACTGTCAATTTTATATACTAAAAATATAGAATGAGCCTATATATATACTTTCAGTGTAGACCCAGGGGAAAAAATACTGAAATTGCAATTTCCGTGTGACACTATGAGCCAATATTATTATATGAATAAGAAAGTAAATAAATCACGCAAAGCTTTCTGTATGTAGATTATTTAAAATAGTTTTCAATGTTAACAAATATTAAACTTTGACATCTAAGCTGGTAAAAACTAAAATTTTCAAAGGCAATGTCGCGAAAATTTGTTGCACAAGAAATTATGCTGAATAATCTTTTATCATATACCTTTTCCTCACTACTAAATGAAACAATATGTTGGAGCTTTATTTCAGGCATTTTCAGTGTTTGCTTTCACATCTGCATTATAAACTTCTTGTGATGTTTGGGTAAATATTTTTGAGTTTGTAACTTTTGTTTACAAACTTGCCGGGATGCAGTCGTCAAATTCCGTGATAGTCGGAAATTACCGAACACTTAGGTTTCAAAACACTAATAAATTAAACTTAAAGATTGAACACCACTAAAGAACTTATCTTTCTGCCGATTTTAATATTTGCAAATTAATATTCGAAAGGCCATAGAGTCAAATACTTTTATTTCATATAAAGCTCCAGAGCGATGATTGGTTATGATATAGGGAACAGGAAATTTAATCTGACGTAGATTTATTTATAACACATATAAATTATATGAAACATAAATTATCCCGCCGAAGGGATAGAAGTACATGCAGGCCGGTTTCACAAGAGAGTCATTCCGACAGGTCATTGCCAAGGTCTTTTTTTTCATCTCAAATAGCCTGTCGCAAAGGTCTATTTCTCGGCAGTCAAGGGATAGTCGTAGGTCAATGTCCCATAGGTCTTCTGAAAGCGATTCTAGGTGGTCGAGGACACATCATAGAAACATTCATAGGTAATGGTCACATTCATCAAGATAGAGTAGCCCTGAAAGGTATGGGTTGTAAAGTACTATATATATAGAGAGAGATGAACAGACAAAATCTTTAGCTCGGCATTCAACTGAAAGGCGTGATATGAGATAAAAGAGAGGTGTTTCCGATAACAAAAGCTAGTATGTGAAATTTTAAGATATTATTTTAACACTAGATGTGCTTGTTTAACATAAATGTGCTTTGTTAGATTTTTGTACATTTGAATGTATTGCACAATTGCATGGTACGTGTTTTAATATTCTTTTTGGTAAGATGGTAAGAAATTTATGTAATTTTGGTAATAAAACGGATTGGTTGAGAACTCAGTAATTTACAACATCATAAACACAATGCCATTATCCAGTTGAATTTGTGTATTTCACATATTTCGTAGTGTAAGATGCTACCTTTTGGTATAACGCAATTGACTGATTGATTTGGACAGAATATTATAGTTTGATTATTTTTATTGACTAAAATGAGGTGCTGTTTTTTTATTTTATAAATAGTTAATTTGTTCTTAATGGATAAATCAAGCATTTTTTACATTTTGTTATATTGCTTGTTAAGATAATTCTCTTTGTTGTTTTTTAATTTACAATTGTTTGCACAAATGTAAGTCATGGTTTGATTATGTATGTACTTGGAATTGTTTGTTACTGATTGGCATAACATTGGATCTGGTTGGAATTACGTTAGAAATTAATTAGATAGAAACTGATTGAATTCACGTCAAAAAATGGTTGGGAATTGGTTGCGAAGTAGTTGTGTTTGGAAAGTAATAATTATGCATACGTAAAAAAGTTGGATTGAGTCGGCTTCTGAAGTCGAAAAACTATCGTATACAACTAAAATCTAACGTCTATCCAATACTGGATATCAGTATTGCAATTTCATCTTCATATAAAATAAACTTGCAATCAGAATCATACCAGTTAGCATGACATTAACGTTGCTGCGATATAGAAGAGCCCTGAGGGAGCTCACATGTAATAAGTATTGAGTCTTAAACAGCTTACATATTACATATCGACCAGCCTTCGGCACCCAATCAAATTACCACTCAATACGATAAAGTACTTAGTTCATCAAGTGGTTGACGGTCAGTGTTTACAAATAACAAAAATCTTTTTATAGAATTTTGATAGCAATTTGTCCTCGAGTAAGGTATCAGGTAGTTCAGATTTTTTGTTTGAGTAAGGTGTTGGTGATCAACAAAGACAATGTTGTTTTGGATTTTATACAAGTAGGTTACAGCACTGATGTTTCGACGCTGCTTAAGTGTTTGCAAATTAAGTTAATTTATCATTTTTGAGACACTACGTACTTGTAAAGTCATTATCATTAAAAATTCATCTAGCAGTTGATCTTTGCACTTGCTCTATTTTATAAATTAAGCGTTCTGCCAAGGATGCAAAACTATGGAGCAATATTCAACCTGAGGTCTAACATAGGTCTTATATGCAGTTTCTTTTATCTTTTTATTTGGGATCTTAAACATTTCTTCTAATGAATCTAAGGGAGTTATTTGCTTTGGATGTAATATTGTTCATAATTATGTTTGGTCCATGAAAAGTCTTGATTATTAGTGACTCCTAAGTATTTTGCTCCTTGAGTTTAGTTAAGTTAAATGTTATGGAATATATAAGGAAATATTACAGAGTTTCTTTTTCTTGTTATTCTGAGAACTTCACATTAAATTTTGTCAGGGTTTAACTCCATGGACCAGTCTTTTTCCCATATTTCTAAAGAACGTAGGTCATCTTGAAAGGTTTGGGCATCTTGTTTAGATCTGATGCTTAGGTAGACAACAGTTTCATCTGCAAAAAGTCTAACTTTACCTTTGACACTATCCGGAAGGCCATTTATATAGGAAAGGAAAAGGCAAGGACCTAATACCGAGCCTTGGGGGACACCTGAGAGGACTGGTCGAATTCGTGATTTTGACCTTCAGGGAAAGGAAAGAATGGACAAAATTTTTAACATCGTGCCTTATGCCCAATTTTTCCAATTTACTTACAAGTGTGTGATGGGCCACCTTACTGAAATCCATGACTATGACATCAGTTTGCTGGCCACTTTCAAGATTGTCATGAATTTCCTGGGAGAAGCTTACTTGCTGGGACTCACAACTCCGTTTTGACCTGAAGCCATGTTGATAGGGGCTAATGATATTGTGCTTATCATAAAAGCACATAATATTGGACACTAAGATGTGCTCCATCAATTTTGACGCTATGCGTGATGGAGATTGGTCTATAATTGACGAGTTAGCATTTAGGCCTTTTTTGTAAACTGAGCCAATTTTTGCATGCTTCCAGTCTTCCGGGACGATACCGGATTTTAGTGAGATCTGGACGATATGCATGAAAGCCTATTTACTTAGTACCACGACTTTCATAAACAGACTGAATCAAAACGAGTCTGCAACATTTTCAATTTTGCTGTGTTGGGGATTCTTATTTTCTCTATTTGATTACTCAGGCATCCCTGAAAGCTAAAGAAGTAATCTTTTATTTGATACTAAATTGAGAAATAAAAGAAGTTGGTAGGGGCGCTTAGTCCAGTATATTAGGCGTTACGGGCTTGTTATAGTTTCAACTTCAACGGGGTTACTCGACAATATCCACCAGGTAGACATCGACGTCGAGGAGGTGAAGACTGTACATCGGTGTAGAGTGGCGTGTTAATTCCGACATAAATTTTTAAAACTATATTACACAATTGTATCACAACTGTCCCATGACAAACCCTAAAAGGTCTGGTGACCAACATGTATTTACACTTTACAAGGTGGTGTCCATTTATACATACGATGGTACGACTGGAACGGGCTGGATGGAAGATTTAAACGCCTCCAGGCTCTCAGTAGAAACACAAGAATCTGGTATTATATTCCAGGTACTAACAGTCCTTGGAAGAATGAGTGTTGATAAACGTTGATTCTAGATTGAATTGGGATAAATTTCATTCTGTGACTTCTCCGGGTTGAACGAACGGTGGCAATTTAGTGGGATGGTAAAACAATGGCACAGCTATTAAAAAGTTTACTACTTTATACATGAGAGTCACATCTGCCCATACTCTACGTTTTTGAAGACTGGGCCAGTTTTATGTCGGTCAAGCCCGGCGTTGCTTTTCCCAGAAGCAAAAATGTCTCAAAGCGACGGCATAATTATAGAACTAGGGGGTACCAAATTTCAGAGTGTAGTTTTCCGAAGAAAAATGTAAACTTTCAAAGAATGATTTTTATTTTACTACTTTAATTGGTGCATGGAATGGAGAGAGTTGTTTATGTACTTTCTGTCAATAAACCTGCATTATAGTTTAGCTCCATCTTCAGTTTTGTTTCTTGTCTGCTTTCTTTTGTTTTGCTGCTTACTTACATGTATCTGTTTATTTCACATTTGGATTAAATTTTGTTAATATTCTCAGCATAAATGTTTATGTACATGTATTATTTTTCCAGTGTGCTTGAATTTTGTTTGCTTATTGTAAGCTTATGCGAAGTTTGCTTATTGAGGAGGCTGCTGATCACTTCTTGCAAATTTTGAATTGGGGATGTTCTATTTATAAAACCTAATTAGAGTTACATTTTTGTGATCCTTTTCATTTTCAATATCTTATTTCATTTCTTTTATAACAGTCCAGGCTAAGCCTGGTTCAAAATCAGCAGAATCCACCCACTTTTAATGTAATCTTATTTTATGTATGTGCTAATATGTTCCGCATTTTTATCTAGATATATATTATTTTATTCACTTATGATACAGTAATTAAATGTTATCCTTAGCATATCATTACTATTTATTAATTATTATTATTTTACTTTAAATTATTATATTTAGTGTCTACATCTCTCATTATAGAAATTTAACTTGTCTTTTACCATTTGTCTTTCAAAGTTTATCTTAATGTGCTTCTTTTATGAGTTTTATGTTTATATGCATGTATGTCGGTCAAAAGCTATACATAGCTTATGTTTTGTAAAATGTTATAGATTCTATTATGTATACCGACAATAAATAAATTTTGATTTGATTTGATTTGATTTGACTACTTAATTTGTTTTTAATTTAAAGCCATCTCTAGAATGTTTATAAAGTAATTTTTCATTTGGCATCCAAAAAAAAAAAAATATTAAAGATCCATAAGCGTTCACCCATACCATTTTATCATAAAAACGCTATCAGCCCTAAAAATCCTCAGTCAAAGTGTATACGCTATAATTAGAACATAGACAAACGTCTGTAAGAAGAAAATGCCAAAAAGTAACAAAAAAAGGGCTCAAAGTTTTGCACAAAATCATCGCCGAACATTTTTACGAATAATCCCGAGTTATGATCGGATTCTGTCGGCTCGTTCTCATTTGCATAATTTATGCAAGTTATCCCAAAATGCTGCGCGACTTAAATCAACAACAACATTGATGTCAACTGACAAAAATCACATGTTAACTACGCTATGTCTTCGTCTTCTTCGGTAAGTAAATAATTGTTTGATTCTATGTGGTCATTATTGTTTCAATTGTATTATATATTTTGATATTGTCTATATTTATATATCTTGATATTATACCCAAAGAGACGGCGGTTTCGAGGAATGATGTCAAGTTCGGATGCGAAAGTTTTGGACAGAATGTTACGATCGATGATCGTTTGATCGTTTGACTTTTCATTCTCTGGCTAAATAAGTTGTTTCATACAAAAATGTTACATTAAAATGTTGTTTTTTTTTTATCAAAATATTTTTTTATCTGTTGATGCTTATCACAGACTACCAATATAAATTTTACCTTTTTTCAACAGTGGCTTGCTACCTTTTCAACGTATTGATATTTAATGTAGCCGTTTATTTGTAATGCGATGGTGGTATAATTTATTGAACCTATCAATCTTCCTATATCTTCCGATCAAAAGCTGTAGTTTTACCGCATGAGTGCAATTTATCATCAATTTAAAAAAAAACAAAAAAAAAAAAAACAACACGAACCTGATTTATTGGTACCTGTCATTAACATACATTATAACATTTGACAGTAGTTGAAATTTTTCATATCATTTCATGTAAACATTATACTTAATAAACTATTCCATAAATGCACAAGTGAAGAACATGACTATGTATAGAAGCTGGGTTGATTCGTACACAACACATATATGCATGTATTGACACATTTGCCATGCCAAGAATGGTCATAATAATCACGGTAAATCACCCCTTGACCATCTAGAACAAAATTACTTTCCAGCACCTGTTGACTACCTGTGGTGCAGTAGTAAGTCACTGAAGTGTAATATTAGTGGTTGCTAGCTTGATTGCCTGCTCCTCAACTAACAGTACTTTGTGGTCTTTTAAGGCAAAACCTTAAAAGCTAGGTGTAATTTATTAAATTGATGCTCTGCACCAGGCATTGAATCCACTAGGCTGGTTGGACTACCAGATTGGAATATTCACTAGCCCAAAAGACATTTCACTAGCACAATTCATTTGTTCAAAACAGTTGTTTATATTGCCTCTGAAAATATGTATAGCCTGGTTGGGCTTGTTACTGTGCAAAAGTGGTAGCCCGGTGAGAAATTTAGTAGTCAGGGGCTAATGGACTAATGCTAATTGCGAACACTGGAGTTTAGTTAGTTTAATGGTCAAGCTTACCCCTAATAGTATTCTTGAACAATATTTTTTTGCAATTGATTCATTTTTCTTGGTGCCTTGCAGGGGAAGTGCTATCATAGATCTAATTCTTTACATTTGTTTTTCAGAGCAACACAGATGTTTCTATTACTTCAGGAATGTCACACTCACCAGAGTTGCCCTCCGAGAGGTAGGGGGAGAGGAAATAGGGGTGCACGAGGAGTTGGAGGACGAAGCCAAGGAGGAGCACGAGGTCGTGGCAGAGGTCGGGGAAGAGGAAGGGGAAGAGGAACCACTGTACAGGTTGAGTCTGATGTCCCAGTAGGTGCAAGCAGACAAGATCAGCAGCAGATTTTGATGGTAAATTGCTCTTCTGCTGAGTTTTTTTTTATCATATTCACCAGTGTTTTGAAATATTTTAGGTCTGTTGTGACATTGGCCATAATCAAAAGTATCAAAAGTTTTTAGAAGTGTATGTCAGCCTCTTGCTTTGTTATATGTACTTTTACTGCATGTGTAAATGACAACTATAATCAGTTAACTTGTGGAGAATTATCGATTATCCATAAAAAGTTCATCTTAGTATATCACAGCTGTACATGTAGTAAAATTATAGATTTACCACAATAATCAATGTTTGTTTTTACTTTCATATGATTTTTTCACAGGATGAGATTCGTGCGATGACGAGGGAAGAATTGGAGGATCTTCTTCTGAATACTGTGCAAATAAATCCAGGCCTCATGTTTTTTGTTATGAGGCCAGGTGTGGTACCAGAAGGGGGCTTTCACCCACCAGGAGGACAGCCGACACCGCCTTGGTGCAGCTGTCAAAAATGTCGTGACATGCCAACTGCAGTCGAGCGTGTATGCTGTGGCAAAAGAATTTGTGTCACTCAAACTCCAGTAAGTTATATACATTTGATTTCATTTAAAAAAAGTTGTTGATAATAATAATACACACATATGTAACTTCTGCTAGTTATTATAAAATCAAATACTTTTTTAATAGTCAGTTACAAAATTTATTTTTTTTTTAAAAGCATTTTGTTTGTGAATAAGATGCTATGTTCTTGGCTTTATCGTACAATAATTTCAAACTTATATATTTTTTTACTTGTAACCCTTTATGCATTCTGCTAATGCTATTGTGTTTATTTCAGCAATTTGATACATTGGTGCTAGACGAGCGTGTTCTGTCGCTTGCTCGCATGATGCGAAGGGACATACTTGTGTTCCCCGATGAACAGCTTGGTGAAGGGGAAGACGATTATAATGCTGCCAACCGCTACTACGCCTACACCAACTACACATTGTGGAAGCATGGACGTTTGGGTGCTGGTGTTAGAATTCCTCTGCCAGCCTGTGCTGTTTGGAGAATCCGTGATAAGTTTCCCCATCCATATGGGCAGTACACGGGCTTTAAACCCTCAAGAGTTTAGAAATTAGAATAATGTTTTATGTATACTAGTAACCTTGCTCTCATGATTAACATTTTGGTAATATATGCTTAATGACTATAATATTATATACATGTAGTTTGAGTAATTGTCTTTACTTTCTGCTCTTGCAAGAAATGATAAAAAAAGTTAATTTATAAGCTTGCAATATATATACAGTCAGCTAGAATAAAATATGCCAGTATTAGCAATAAATCACATATTTAGAACCACAATGACTATTCATAATATGAGATGTGTCATGACAAAACCAACGTAATACGTATGCGACCAGCATGGATCCAGACCAGCCTGCGCATCACGCAGTCTGATCAGGATCCATGCTGTTTGCTTTCAAACCCTGTAACAAGTAGAGAAACTGATAGCGAACAGCATGGATCCTGATCAGGTTGCGCCGATGCGCAGGCTGGTCTGGATCCATGCTGGTCGCAAAGCCACTGTGTTGGTTTTGTCGTGACGCGGCTCATTATTATGTTGATTCCTTTTCTACTCTGTGATATTGATTTTGATATAAGAGAAACCAAAAGATCATTAGAGAACCATTTAATGGGTCCAGCTTACTTATAATGAAACATACACAGGATAGAGTGTTAAATTAAAAGTCATGATATACATTCAAATGCTTTCATCTTCTGATTATACTGATGTAAGTTTTAATTATAAATCAAGATATACCTTTGTTAAATAATCTCTATTCAAGAGACTTATTACATACGATATGCTCACATGTCATCATAGACATATGGTGTCATATGTGACATCAGTTATCCTTATGTCAGTCAAAAGGGTTTCCTGTTCAAATTATATATAATTATATAGTATATTATATACTGTTACATTTTTGTTATTTATAAAAAGTATGCTATGATGTAAACAATTTATATTGCATTGCAGTAAAACAAATCATTGTTGATATTTCAAATTGTACTGTAATTAATCATCCAGGATGACAGTTCTTTTTTTCTGTATTTCTGCTTACTTAAATCTAAACCAAGCATTATTTTAAAAGTAGGTTTTAAATTGGTATCTTTATCTGAACTTTAGGCATTGTAATGACTTAAAGGCACATTATGCCTCAGAAATTCTTATTTTGTACTTTAGAAATACATGTATATAACATGGGTAAAAGGGATTAAGAAATGTTAGATGTTTAACATCCGAAGAAAGTAGCACTAAATCGGCAGTAATGGGTTGTAAAGGAAGTAAAATGTAAACAAAGTAATATTTTGACTTCCATACAAAATACTATTTCACTATGTTTATACCAGTTGTGAACATAGCATAAGAAGCAAAAGGTATGTTCAATGAATTTATGGCTAATAAGTAATTTTTGGGTAAACTGTTAAAAAGTACCAGAAAAAAAAAGTTTCTTTGAGGCATGATGGGCCTTTAAAGGGTAATAAACAAGCAAATTAATATTAAATCCCATGAGAGGCAGGGTGAAAGGAAATCATATCAAGTTCCAATGTGAAAAAAGGCTTAATAGGCATTTATCATCACTTGGCAATACTGAGATTTTTTAAATATTTAGCTTGACTAGCAGAGCCATCTTTTTAAGTCACCCGAGCTTTGGTTTCGGCATAAACCACTTATGTTAAGTTTGTGTACCACCTCAAATATTTTCAAAAGTCCATTTGAGTATGGCTTTGCATTGTTAACAATGAATTTATGTAACAGTTTGGCAAAAGCACCTCAGATATTTTCATATTCCATCGACAATCCTTTATGCTTTAAAAACCAAGTTGAAATTTTATACACTTCATAGGACTCTCTCCAAGGTCTGTAACTGTAACATGGATTTGAAAAAATGGCCCTTTTGTGAATGTAGAAAATTTACATTATCAAGGTTATTTTACTGATAAGCACTAAGAATAGTAAATTGTTGCTGTCCTACCGACAGCTCTTGTTTATGAACTGGAATTGGCCGTTTACATATAAATATACTACGTGCAAAATAACATGTAAATATTTTGTGCTTCATTATTTGAAGCATGGCTTGAGGAAATTTTCACATGCTATGCCTATGTACAACATCATATCTGAGAAACTAAAAGATATTTACTTTTTAATTTCATAGATGTATTTTTAAATCATAACTTAAGGTCACTTTTAAGGCCCATATATTGAAATTGGATTTGGGCACTTTGTGAACTAAAACATACTTGGTTAAATTCGCACAACTTGCTACATCAAACTTTTAAACTTGTTCAGTAACTGCTTTTGACCATAATTTGAAAATCACTGATTTATTCAACATGAGACTATAAATTGGATGTGAACACATAAAAGCTGTCTTTATTTCAATTTGAGTAGCTCTATTCTTTATTTTCATTTTTTTTCTTCTTGGGCATTATATTATATTTCAAATGAGAGTACCTTATTTTTTTTCCTTCTAGTTGCTTTACGTTGATATCTGCATATACATTATTATTACACAACTTTTAGATTCAATACTTCTGTAGTTCAATTCAATTTCTAGCAAAATAATATTACAATTTTTTTT